>NW_015971242.1:0-1242 GCF_000769745.1 Penicillium expansum
AATATAACTAATAATAAGATAATAGTTAAGGCTATTTAGTAGGTATTCTCTAGCGATATAATAGTAATCTAAATACCTTATCTTACCTATATTATCTAGCTTTATTTAAACTAGCTCCTTAATTATTTAAAGGCTATCCCTTTAAATAAGAATATAGAAATAAAGTAGACTAACTAGAAGTTATCTATAGTAAAGGTAAATACTTAGTACTAGATATAGAGGATCTTATATACCTTAAATAAGGTCTGTTATCTTACTATATATATCTATATAAGTCTATAACGCTAGGCGGCCTTTCTCTAACTTTAAGAAAAGGGATCCTAGCTTATTCTAATCTAGGATATAAGGACTTAGTAGAATTCTACCTTCTTAATACTTTATTATATAAAGAGACTATATAGTTTCTTCTAGCCCTTTTATAAGGAGTATAACTATAAGAAGATATTACTTAATACTTAAAAATAGTATTAAATTAACTATCTTCTATAAATCACTTAGCTATTCTTTAATTATATAATAGAGCTCTTAAAGATAAAGGAGGTTATTATATATCTTATCTTTAAGATTTATAATACCCTCTTTAATCACTTTTTTAAAGTAGAGGCGCTACTTAAATATAAGTATATTCTATAGAAATTAGATATACTTAAAGTACTTATAGCTAGTTGCTTAAAACTTAATAAATACTACTCTTAAACTAATAATCTTAAAGGATATATCTATATAGTTAGGATAATACTAGTACCTAATAGTAGATTTTAGTTCTTTCTATCTAATAATTAAGAGCTTTATTAGTATAATACCTACTAGAAATCATTCTAAGAATTATTAATTCTATATTAAGAGCGCCTTATAATAAATCAAGGATTAACTAATACTCTAATAATAGTATTATCTAATTCTAGGCTAAATATAATATTAAAGAGTAATAAGATATCTATAAAACTAGCTAGTAATAAGATAACTTAATATCTCGATAGTAGTATATTTATAATCTATTTCTTCCTTATATAGGATAATACTAATATATTTATACTATTAGATCTAATTAATATTAAATCTCTTTAATTCTAGTAGAAGAACTAATCTTATTTCCCTACGATTATATTACTTACTTATAATATTCTTTTTATTCTAGTAACTAATACTAGTATTAAATAGCTCTTTAATACTACTTAGGATATTTATTACTACCGCTATAATTATCTAAAGTCTAAAATAATTAAGGAGCTTATATTATTT
>NW_015971245.1:0-4530 GCF_000769745.1 Penicillium expansum
TAGTCTATTATTAGGGTATATATCTTAATATTTCTATAGAGAATATCTAGTATTAGGCTTCTTATAAAGATAAAGTCTCTTCTATACTAGTATTTCTTCCCCTTATTTAGCTTCTTTATAGCCTTACTAGATTAAGAAAGCTACTTTTAAGATACTTTTTTAAACTCCTAGCTTATTATAAGTGATATTCTAGTAAGCTCTATACTAATTAAGTAACTTAGTAAAAGGTATATTACTCTTATCTTACAGTCTTAAGACCTAGGTTTTATAAAAGCTAGGTAATATAACTAATATAGTATTAAAGAATTAACTACTAGTATTATTAGCTTTAGTTATTTTTACTTTTTTATACTATTTTTAGACTATTTCCTAGTTAATAAGCTTTTTATTAATATCTATATTATAATCTAACCCTTAATCTAGGTTATACTATTACTAATAAAGCCTAGCTATATAGGTAGGATTATTTTTTAGTATAAATCTCTTATATAAATTACTAAGTAATTCCTATAGTATCTTATATTTAATAATAAAACTCTAGTATATTATATAAATAATAGTATAAATAGTAGTTACTACCTAGTTTAAACCCTTCTTTTTCTAGGTATAAATAGTATTATTAGTTATCTAGTCTGCCTATATAGATTACTTAGTTTAAAACTAGTTATTTAGGTATTTATTCTTAGTATCTTTAATTAATAATATTAGTATAGGTATTATTAATTAACTTAGTACCTTTAATTAAGATAGGTTATATAACTCTTATATATTGTATTAAATAGTAATCGATTTAATATATAGTAGCTAGGAATCCTATAATTCTATATCCTTTAATATAATATAAGAGGATATTATAGAGAGATATAAATTAATTATATTAATGCTAGTATACTAATGACTTCTAATACTTTTTCGAGGAGTTAGGGGTTACCTTCGATAATTTAGGGGTTAACTTAGGTATTAATTTATCTACTAATTCAGCGATAGCGAGGTTAAAAGGTGATCTATATATAGATAGATCTATTTAAATAGAACGATTCCGGGCTTATAACTGTCGGAAATCACTAGTACTGCAATATATAGTTAAAATGACAGATGTATATAACTCTAACTAACTAAAATGATAAGAATCCCCTATTTGATAATTTGCTGGGGCATAACTGACTAAGCTTAATATGCAATTTGTATGGGGCCTACTATCATAGTGGTCCATGTATTTTCCGAGGTGTTGAATACTCGGGTTCCCAGTCATGTATTGTAACATAGCTTTCGACATAATATTATAAGGGTTAAAAACTAGGTCTTATATTATCTCTAGAATTAATATAGGTTATTATTATTAGTTCTTTATAAAGTTAGTATATATTATAATTTTAAGTTTTATAATATATATATAAAGATTAAAATAACCTATTAACTCTTCTTACTAACTAATCTTTTCTTAAATAGCTAATCTTAATTAGGTTTATATAAATAGACTAGATATACTCTTAATTTATTATAGAGCTTTACCTTTATCTACTAATTAAATTATAGGCTAATACTAATAGTATTATTTAGGGTAGGAATATAAAAAGCTTTTATATATTATATATTAATCTATATTATTATTAGCCTAATCTCCTTTTTTAAAGTAATTAAACTTATATATAAAGATAAAGATTATCCTTATTATATAAAGATACCTATAAGCTTTCTTAATATCTTTATAGTAAGTTATAAGCTTTTATTCTTTAACCTTTAAAGTATAAAGTATTACCTTTTTCTAAAGAACTTTCTTTTAATATAGGTACTTTTAAAAGTCTTTAAAATATCTAAATAGTCTATTATATACTTTAAATATATAATAAATAATAATATCCTTAACCTTAAATAGTCTAATTATCTATATATAAAAAGGTTTTTATAAAATAAAATAAGTATTTAACCTATTACTACTTTTATATACTTAACTAGAACTAAAGCTAGTTATATAAAATATAGTACTTATTAAATATATTAAATTTTAGTAGGTATATATATCTTATATTAGTATAAGCTTTAGCTTAATATCTTATAATATTAAAAAGAACTCTTATTATTAAGGACTAGTATTGATATAGACTATAAAAGTATAGATTTAGAAATAATATAAATATACTTTAATTATAATTTCAAATAACTAACCTTTATAAGTATATAAATAATTCCTTTTTTAGATTTAGCCTTTTAAAAAGCTAACTTATTCTCTTTCTCTAACTAGATAGTATTAGTAGTATTATTATTTAGATTAGCTTTTTTTTATTAATCTAAGGAAGTCCTTTAAGCTAAGTTAAATTATATAAGTAAGGTATAGAATTTATATAACTTATATACTATTTAAGAGATTAAACTATTTAATTAACTAATAAAGGGTTTTTATAAGTATTTTATTATTAAAGGTATTATTAGTAGTTACTATAAATACTTTATTAATAATATTATACTACTATAGTATATCTTATAATATCTTACTTAAATAACTATTAATATACTAACTATATACTAGCTTAAAGTCTAATAGTATCTTATAATAATTTTAGCTAAAATCTATAAAATAGTTAGTAATTACTATAAATACTTATTAAAAAGGTAAAGTCTAGTAATTAAATACTATTAAAAATTTAGTATTCTTTAATAAAAAGAGCCTTTTACTAATCCCCTTTAACTATTATTTATAAGTAATATTATACTATTTTAGGAGTTAAAATTAAAGGTATATCTTTTAAAAGGTAAGTAAATTAAATAAATTTAAATATTTCTAGCCTTTTAAGAAACTAAAAGGGGAGCTAATATATTATAATTAATTTAATTTAAGTTTATTCTTAATCTAATATTGAAAATAGTCTTCTACTCTAAAAGATACTTAGACTAAGATATATTAAATTAGTATATAGTTTATTTTAAAAGATAATAGGATATATTATTATAAACTATAGTAATTACCTTAATATTTATTAAAAAAAAGAACTCTTTCTATCTTACTAATAAGTCTTACTTTTATAGTACTTTTTTAATAAATAAAAACCTCTAAACTATAATAGATAAGGAATTATCTTTTTATATTATTAATAAAGTACTATTAGCTATCTAGTTTAATAATATATAACTTAGTTAAAGTACTCCTAATATAATAATATATAATTTACTTTAAAGTTTACTTTATATTATAAAATAGTTAGTTAAATATATATAATATATTATTATTACTTAATAAATTATATTTTATTTATCTTTATATAGTATATTTAAAGCTTTTTAGTTTTAAAACTAATTTATTTAAAAGTTATTAAAATAGTAATAGTATATAAAACCTAAAACTCTAAAATATTAAGGATTAAAAGGGCTTAGAGATTTAGTATTTATTAGCTAATTAATTAATTAGGAGTAAAGAAATTATATATTAAATTATATAAAAGAAAGTTATAGTTAGTAAGGTAGTCTAGATATCTAATTTATAATAAAGATACCTATAAAGAAAGACTAGCTTTAGAGTACTATCTAAAATATAATATATTAAAGATTAAGGGTAAATAGTATATATAGATATATAATATAAGGTAAAAGGGGAAATAAAAAGTATAAATAGCCTACTTAGATAAAATCTATAATTAATATAACTAATAATAAATAGAGAGAGTATCCCTTATATTAGTATAATAGTAGATAGATTATAAAGCTAAATATAGATCTTAATATTTATTAGTTATTTACCTCTAACTCCTATAATAGCCCTACTATAGTACTATAGTACTCCTATAATACTCCTATAATACTACTTTAGTATTCCTATAGTACTCTTATAGTATTAGGATATAATATTATAATATAATATATTTTAAGGTCTATATTATCTTTTTATTCTATATAGCTACCTAAAGTCTACTTTTCTAACCTTAATTAGAAAGTAGATAGTATATTAAGTTATTATATAATATCTATATAAATATATTAATTATAAAGATTAAAATAATATATAAGGTAATTTATCTAGTTATAGTACTATTTAATTTAAAAAAGGGCAAAATATAAGGTATAAACTAGAAGGTATATATGTAAAGTAAATATATATATTTATATATAATACTAGTATATTCTCTTTTATATAATATTAACTACTAATTCTATACTATTTTAGGCTGATTTTACTTTAAATCTATATTTATATAGTACTTAAAGCTTCTAATCTATTTTTTTAAATATAAGTTAATATAAATATTAGTAGTAAATAACTATAATTGCCTCCTAATATTAATATATAAGTAAAAAATTAGACTTCGGCAGAACCCATTTTGGGTCGGAGTCTCCGACCCAAAACCCAACCCATTAGGTTTTGGGTTCCGCCCTCTATAACCCAACCCAACCCAAAACCTAATAGGTTAAACCCAATAACCCAATAATAACCTATTTAAACCCATTTTTGCATAAAAGATAGGTCTTGGCGTTTATAACAATACTAAGTCATTCAAATAAATTACTATTTTTTATAGCTATTCTGGTTTATTTATTAAA